>NC_084610.1:25896659-25941659 GCF_033807715.1 Cololabis saira | reverse complement strand
TGTGTAGATATGATAATAGCAATAATGTCAATTCATAGTGTTATAAAGGGGTTGGAAGTAGGGAAAAGTGTAAAATTCTTTCTACTCATTTTTCGAACCTATGTGGATATGAAGATGTTATTGTTTATTTTTATATTTTATATACATGTTCGAAATAGATTCATTCATTCATTCATTCATTCATTCATTCATTCATTCATTCATTCATTCATTCATTCATTCATTCATTCATTCATTCATTCAAGTATTTGTGAAGTATTTTTCTTCTGCAGATGTGAGTGAAGGAAAGCTTGTGTGTGACTGAGCTTTCTAAACTTTTAATTTTCACTTTAATCATGTCGTGCCACAAAGAGAGTGCTGGTTCAGTTATTAAAGAGTCATTAATAATTGTCCTTCGATAATTATTACGTTTTTTATTTTCAAAATTAATATTTTTCATTAATTTATTTATTTATTTTACACAGATTTCACACGAAGCTGGTATATTAAACCCTCACACGGGGCACCATGTATGTTGTGCCACAAAGAGAGTGCTGGTTCAGTTATTAAAGACTCATTAATTCATGTGCTCGTCGTTTGTGTTTTCCAGCAGCAAGAGAGCCGACTCTCCAGAATCTGAACCTGTATGTGCAGCAGGACCAGGACCTGGACCTGCACCTGCACCAGAACCTGGACCTGGACCAGGACCAGAAACTGAACCAGGACCTGGCCCAGGACCAGGACCTGGACCTGGACCAGAACCTGAACCTGAACCAGGACCAGGACCTGGACCCGAGTTTGAGCCTGGATCTGCTCCTTATCCCAACCCTGAACAAGGTCCTTCCTCTGATTACAAGTAAGTCGTCACCCAGAACAACACACAAACAAACAAACTGCGGATCGCTGCAGCGTTGGCAGAGATGCAAATGATGCATGAAATATGAGGCTCACAAAATAGTTAATTATTCAAAAATAATCCACTTAGGAAGTTTGTAACAATTTGTTCAGAAAACAAACAGAGGCAGAGACAGAACGTAAATAAAGCAATTAAGGTGCAGCAGAGATCGACTGTGATGCAGAGTTCAAGGTGAATAACACAAACCTTGACTGACGCACGAGTGGATGACTGAAGCAGCTGTCTGTACATAGAGTGTTATCGCTTCACAACAAGACTTCAGAAGCTGTTACTTGGATCTGTCAACTAATCACAGTCAAGCATCTGCAGACCAATCCTCTTTTCTCTCCATTTCTGCAGCAGTCAGCTTCTAACACGTGACGATGTGACGTCAGATTACCAGAATGACTTCAGGGAAGTGATGACCTCCGGGATTGACAAAGATATTGTAAGTCAAACTGCTCCCAGTCTTAAATCACAACCTCCTTTGTTCCTGAATGAGAAACTCAAGAGTTCCTTGTTCTTCATCTTCGTCGGCTGATGGAAGCAGAGATCTCTCTCTTTCAGAGAAAACAATGTTACAGACAACGTATACATCCTCATTCCAACAGACCCGTCAGATCGTCTTGTTAAACTGATGCTAACGCAGAAGGGCCAACTTTTGAAATTCCTAATTTGACCAGCAGAGGCTCCAGAAGTGAGGCAGTCTCGGAGTCTGTAGAGTTAGAACCGGACAAACACTCTGAAGTCACCGACAGGGTTTATGCAAACAGGTAGAAGGAGCAGGACTGGAAACCTCCTGGAAACCTCTTGCAAACCTCCTGGAAACCTCCTGGAACACGTCCACGTTATGTGGAGGAAGGTGGTTGAAGGCTGCAGGCTAATCTGGCCTGTAGCCAGTCTTAAAGTCTGACTAGGGATAGCTGCGGTAGCGGATCCTAGTTTTCCCTCGTTCACCGTAGTTAGGGAGGTAACTACATTGGAGTTAGTTCTGTGTTGTTGTTTTCGGGCTTGGTCCACCGTGAAACTTGTCAACTGGATGTTTTCTGGTTGTTTTGAGATACATTTATGATAATTTCTTTCTTTAAAGGAGGTAAAGAGGTGGTTGAAGGGCACTTTGGAGAATTTGGACTCCAGGGGGCTGAAGGAATTCCAGTGGTACCTCGTGAATGCAGATCAATCAAAGGATGGTTTCAAACCGATCCCACTTTGTCGTCTGGAGCATGCGGACAGATTGGACACAGTAGATCTGATGATGCAGAGATTCTCCTCAAAGACCAGAGAGGTGGCCGAGACAGTTTTAAAGAAGTTAAAAAGTGATAAAGGTCTGTTGTAGAGAAGGAAACACACAAAAACCATCTTACTATGAATAATTTATCCTGTTTAAACAATAACTGATGATAACTTGTTTCATTGACCTCCAACAGAAAAACCTGTGCCTGTTCCTGATCCAGTCTCTCCAGCTGGTGCAACAGGTAAATGGTCCCAGTCAATCGCATTGATTTACTTCACAAAAACTGTGAAATGGATCTGTTTCCCTCCCGTCAGGATGCTCTCAATGGAGACTCTGTAGAAGCTGCTCCTGATGGGGCTCTGGCTTTCCTCAGTTTCAGTAGGAAGTAGAGGCGCTCTTGAGCCTTCTTGGCCAGTCATGCCGGGTTGGTGTCCCAGGAGAGGTGACGTGCACACCCAGGAACTTGGTGCTGCACCATTGATATAAACAAGAGCATGCTGGGAGTGAGCGCTCCTGAAGTCCACAACAATCTCTTATGTCCACATTCAGAGAGATTGTTGTGTATGCAACACATGGTGGCTAACCTCACTCCTGTAGTCTGGTCCACATGGTGGCTAACCTCACTCCTGTAGTCCGTTTGGTCCACATGGTGGCTAACCTCACTCCTGTAGTCTGGTCTACATGGTGGCTAACCTCACTCCTGTGGTACGTCTGGTCCACATGGTGGTTAATCTCACTCCTGTAGTCCGTCTCGTCCCCGTTGCTGATGAGACCCACCACAGTCGTGTCATCTCCAAACTTGATGAGGAGGTTGGAGTTGTATCTCACTGTGCAGTCATGGGTCAGCAGGGTGAAGACGAAGGGGCTGAAAACACATCCTTTGGGCGCCCCCGTGTTCACAGTGACGGTGCTGGGTGTGTTGCTGGCGACCCGTACGGCCTGTGGTCTCCTAATCAGGTAGTCCAGGAGCCAGTTGCACAGCGAGGTGCTGAGTCCCAGCCGGTCCAGTTTGTAGTCTGACGTAGTGTCATTTGTTGTCCAAGGAGTGTACGTTGGCCAAAACAATGGTTGGAATCGCTGGCTTGTATGGGTTAGCTGCTAGCCTGGTTGGTTCGCCTATGCCAAGCAGAAACTCACGGCTGTATGTGCACCTTTGGACGATAAGGACAGACAGGAACACTGACGACAGTTTGACAAAGAAAGGAAAACACATAATCAGTGTGAACTGTCCACATTTGTTCTCAAACATTTTTCATGGTCAAATTGAGGAAATTAGCTTTACAGCTTCATTATAAAAACAACCGAACTGTAACAATGCCTTGTCAGATTCAACGTCAAAAGGCAACTTAAAGGGAATCATGTTCAATTTACACATGTGGTTCTAAATAAATGTTGGAATATGTCTCAATCCTTGCCGACTCACATCCTTAAAAGGACAAGTCTTAATAAAGTTTTTGTTTGTTTTTCTTCTCATAGAGATAAATGTTGCCATGATGATGAGTGACTTTGTAAAGAAAGTGTCTAAACAAATCCTGACGGAGCTCTTGGAGGCCCTCTTAAGTGACGGTGTCTTGGATGACCGGGACAAGAAGTCGATACTGGAGGAAAACCACACCAGAGTAAATAAGGCCAGCTGCCTTGTCAACATTGTGATGCAAAAGGAAGAGGAAGTCTGCAATAAAATGATCAATCATCTTCAAACCATAAATCCTTCACTTTCCTCTGAGCTGAATGTGTCTGCCGGTCTATCTGCCGCAGGTGAGTTTACGTCGTTCTGAAATGATGGTTCTTTTCAACAGTTGGAGCCTGACGTCCTTCCCATTTTACTCCTTTACTATCTCCTATAGAGAAACTTTACAGAGAGCTCCAGGCCGGTCGGTCGGTTTCTCCAACTACTTGGGTTGAGAACCAGACAAATCTTTATTTGCTTTTCTTTTCCTTTTCACATAAAAAGTTGTACAGAAGTGCGAAAAATTAGTAAAACCTATTTGGAGTGGAGAAGGTCTTTTTCTCTGGGAAGACAAGGGAATAGTCGCTTGTTTCCAGCCCACCAGCTCAGTCTCCAGCATCTATCTACTCGTGTATTTACCATTCCTTCTCTTTATGTGTCCAAACCATCTCCCACTTTCTTCCCTCACTTGATCTCCACGATTTTGGACTCTAAACACATCTACTGGACTACTGGTTCTACTGGACCTCAGTGCTGCTTTTGACACTGCAGATCATGGCATTTTACTGCACAGGTTAGAGCAGGGGTCACCAACCCTGGTCCTCGAGGGCCGGTGTCCTGCATGTTTTAGATGTTTCCCTCCTTTAACACACCTGATTCTAATGAATCATCGTCACCAGCTTGTCATCCAGGGCTGCACAATTCTGTTAATGACACAGTCACTTGTATCATGGTGCAATGAAGCAGGGAAACATCTAAAACCTGCAGGGACACCGGCCCTCGAGGACCAGGGTTGGTGACCCCTGGGTTAGAGCATGTTGTTGGGATTAAAGGGACAGCTCTACGTTGGTTTAAATCATATCTATCTGTCAGGTTCCAGTTTGTTCATGTACATGAGGTTTCTTCAGAACAGTCAAGGGTCTGTTATGGTGTTCCGCAGGGTTCAGTGCTAGGGCCAATTGGGAAGTACAATCCAGAATCACAGCATACACTTTCATTGTTATGCTGATGATACGCTGCTCTATTTGTCTATGAAGCCAGAAGAAACAGAACCATTAGTTAAACTTCAGGCATGTCTTAGGGACATCAAGGACTGGATGTCCAGAAATTTCTTGCTTCTAAATTCAGATAAAACAGAGGTTATCATTCTTGGTCCAGAGCATCTTAGGAAGGGATTTGATGGTGTTGCGATGGCTTCCTGTGCAACCTTGGTGTTGTTTTCGATCGGGATTTGTCGTTTAAACCATATGTTAATCAGATTTGTAAAATAGCATTTTTCCATCTCCGTAATATTGAAAAAATTAGGAAAATCCTCTCACAGAGTGATGCAGAAAAACTAGTTCATGCGTTTGTATCTTCTAGACTAGATTACTGTAATGTGTTATTAGCAGGATGTACAAGTAATTTGCTGAATAGGCTCCAGCTGATCCAGAATGCAGCTGCACGAGTGCTGACAGGAATCAGCAGGAGAGACCACGTCTCGAAAGGTTTTTCTCCCACTATGGGAGTTTTTACCTGCCATTGTTTATGTAATAATTGCTCGGGGTTTATGTTTATGTTCATGTTCTGGATCTCTGGAAAGCGTCTAGAGACAACATCTGTTGTATTAGACGCTATATAAATAAAATTGAATTGAATTGAATCCACTGTATGTTAATCAAATGCTGACGGAGCTGCAGAGCTGTCAGGGATGTTCGTATGTTATTTGGGTAGATCCCGATTGTTTTTAGAATTAAGTTGTTGAGTGAACTTTATAAAACACTAAATCTCGGTCTTTACGTCCTTTCATTAAGGTACGTTAAAGTCTAAGCTGCAGAAGAAGCACCAGCATGTGTTTGAGGGGATCCTTAAAGCAGGAAAGAAAACCCTTCTGGAGCAGATCTACACGGAGCTCTACATCACAGAGGGAGGGACCGGAGAGGTCAATAAAGAACATGAAGTCAGACAGATTGAAGCAGCTTCCAGGAAACCAGACAGAGCAGAAACATCCATCAGACAGGAAGACATCTTTAAACCCCCGCCTGGAACAGATGAACCAATCAGAACGGTGATGACGAAGGGAGTGGCCGGCATCGGGAAAACAGTCCTAACACAGAAGTTCAGTCTGGACTGGGCTGAAGGCAGAACCAACCAGGACATCCAGTTCCTGCTTCCATTCACCTTCAGACAGCTGAATGTGCTGAGAGAGAAAAAGTTCAGCTTGGTGGAACTAGTTCATGGATTCTTCTCTGAAACCAAAGGAATCTGCAACTTTGAAGAGTTCCAGGTCGTGTTCATCTTTGACGGTTTGAATGAGAGTCGACTTCCTCTGGACTTCCACAACAATGAGGTCCTGACTGATGTTACAGAGTCCACCTCAGTGGACGTGCTGCTGACAAACCTCATCAGGGGGAACCTGCTTCCTTCTGCTCGTCTTTGGATCACCACACGACCCGCAGCAGCCAATCAGATCCCTCCTGAGTGTGTCTCCATGGTGACGGAGGTCAGAGGGTTCACGGACCCACAGAAGGAGGAATACTTCAGGAAGAGGTTCAGAGATGAGGAGAAGACCAGCAGGATCATCTCCCACGTCAAGACATCACGGAGCCTCCACATCATGTGCCACATCCCACTCTTGTGCTGGATCACTGCTACAGTCCTGGAGAACGTCCTGAAAAGAGAAACGAGAGACGGGGGAGAGCTGCCCAAGACCCTGACGGAGATGTACATCCACTTCCTGGTGGTCCAGGCCAAACTGAAGAAGGTCAAGTATGACGGAGGAGCTGAGACAGATCCACACTGGAGTCCAGAGAGCAGGAAGATGGTGGAGTCTCTGGGAAAACTGGCTTTTGAGCAGCTGCAGAAAGGAAACCTGATCTTCTATGAACCAGACCTGAGAGAGTGTGGCATCTATGTCAGAGAGGCTTCAGTGTACTCACAGATCACACAGATCTTTAGAGAAGAGAGCAGCCTTTACCTGGGCCATGTCTTCTGCTTCATCCATCTGAGTGTCCAGGAGTTTCTGGCTGCTCTTCATGTCCATCTGACCTTCATCAAGTCTGGAGTCAACCTGCTGGAGGAAGAGAGAAACACAGAGACTGACCTCTATCAGAGTGCTGTGGACAAGACCTTACAGAGTCCCAACGGACACCTGGACTTGTTCCTGCGCTTCCTCCTGGGTCTTTCACTGGAGACCAATCAGAACCTCCTACGAGGTCTGCTGGAACCAAAACAAAGAAGATCACAGAATAATCAGGAAACAGTTAAATACATCAAGAAGAAGATCAGTGAGGATCTGTCTGCAGAGAGAGGCATCAACCTGTTCCACTGTCTGAATGAACTGAACGCTGGTTATCTGGTGGAGCAGGTCCAAGAGTCCCTGAGGTCAGGACGTCTCTCCACAGAGTATCTGTCTCCTGCTCAGTGGTCGGCTCTGGCCTTCATCTTACTGTCATCAGAAGATCTGGAGGTGTTTGACCTGAAGAAGTTCTCAGCTTCAGAGGAGGCTCTACGGAGGCTGCTGCCGGTGGTCAAAGCCTCCAAGAAAGTTCTGTAAGTCTTCATTAAATCAGCATTTAAAAACAAAAAGAAAAAAGAGATATGTTGCTTCAACAACAAAAATTAAAAGGCTTATTGTTCTTGTAACGCTCTCTTGTCAGGTTGAGTGGATGTAACCTCTCAGGGAACATCTGTCCACTTCTGTCCTCAGTTCTCAGCTCTCAGTCCTCCAGTCTGACAGAACTGGATCTGAGCAACAACGACCTGCAGGATTCTGGACTGAAGAAGCTGTGTCCTGGACTGGAGAGTCCACACTGTCACCTGGAGTCTCTCAGGTCAGAATCCACCAAGTGTTCCACTGGTGACCGTTACAACTGTGGTTGATATTGAAGGATTGTTGATGTGTTTCTGCTGCTCCTCTGACTTTTCCTTCAGCGCCATCATCAGGTGAACACGAGGACAGAGTCAGCTTTAGTCTCAGAGCAGTTCTCTCAGAGTCTCTGCATGTGTGTTGTGTTGTGTGTCTGCAGGCTGTCAGGCTGTCTGATCTCAGAGGAAGGAAGTTCTTCTCTGGTCTCAGCTCTGACCTCCAACCCCTCCCACATGAGAGAGCTGGACCTGAGCTACAACCATCCAGGGGAGTCAGCAGGGAAGCTTCTGTCTAGACTGGAGGATCCTTGCTGGAGACTGGACACTCTCAGGTAGGAAGACAGAAGGACATCAGTGTGCTGGACTCTTCATGGTGTTGTGGACATCATCTTTGTGTTTCTCTGGCTTTGAGCAGATATGTTTGAGCAGACGGAGCTGCTGCAGCTCATCTGGTGTTGCAGCAGAGCTTATAGATGCACTTCCCAACTCTGAGCTGTTCTTGACCCAATAAACATCCCAGAACCACAGCAGGGTGGTTTTCAGACCCATCACAGCACAATAACAGCTGCACCTTCACTCATCCATGACATGGTCTCCTCCTGCTGTTAATTCAGCAGAGATGAAATCAGATGAGAAGAATTTGGTGAAACTGTGCTGGAAGGTGACGACCACAGGACAGACTTCAGAGATACTGCATTCAAATGCATCTGTCCAAGTGTTCCTTCATCCGTGTGTCAGAGCCATGTAATGTCCATGTTTGCTGAGAGAGACTGAGCTGGTCTGACCCTCCTCCTCCTTCCAGGGTGGAGCCTGCTGGACAACGATGGTTGACACCAGGAGGTCTGAGGAAGTGTAAGTGTTTTTATTTAATTCACACGTTCAACAATCTTCACACTGACACATCACTCATTCATGAGTCCATCAGTGATCAATGACAGATCAATAATAACTGCAGCTGCTTGTTTGTTCTCTCCATCAGATTCCTGTCAACTCACCATCGACACAAACACAGTCCACAACAAGATCAAACTGTCTAACAACAACAGGAAGATGACACATGTGAATGAGGTTCAGTCATATCCTGATCATCCAGACAGGTTTGAGTCCAGGTACCAGCTGCTGTGTAGAGAAGTTCTGACGGGTCGCTGTTACTGGGAGGTCCAGAGGAGCGGAAGAGTTTCTGTATCAGTGAGTTACAGGAGAATCAGCAGGAAAGGAACCTCTAAAGACTGTTTGTTTGGAGGGAACCATCATTCCTGGAAGCTGGACTGTTATGATGGTGGTCGGTACCATGTCCTTCACAAAAACAGAATAACACCTTCCTCCTCCTCCTCTTCCTCAGTCTCTGACAGAGTAGCAGTGTACGTGGACGTTCCTGCTGGAACTCTGTCCTTCTACAGCGTCTCCTCTGACAGACCGATCCACCTCCACACCTTCAACACCACCTTCACTGAACCTCTCTATCCTGGGTTCTGGCTCTGGTCTGGTTCTTCAGTGAATCTGTGTTGAGTTCAGTCTCCAGAGTCTCCTCCTGTCAGAGAAACTGTCTCTGTTGGACAGATAGTTGAGTCTGTACATGTCTGTTTCTGTTTCCATCAGAACACATGAATCACACGTTGGTGAAACTGTTCTGAATGATTCCTTGGAAACTTCTTCCTCTTCCGGTCCTTTAAAGGTGGAAGCTGCCGTTATCAAGTTCAAGTTAACTTTATTAATACCCTTAGGTAGATTTACTTTGCAGTAGGTTGAATTCATCTCACACACAATCTTTACCGTCATTAATTTGACACAGAACAAAAACAAGGAAAACAATGAACAGGTTTGCAACAGCAGCAGACAGACATGGCAGGAATCACGACGCTCACTGACAGGATAAAAGTAGACTTTTGACATTATTACTAGAAAACTTAAAACGTAAAGGAATTTTTTTAATAAATCCTGCCTCATGCTCCTTTAACGTTTCATTTTTATCTTTATTATTGTTGTTTTGATAATTAGTGTTTTATGTCTAGTGTGCCATCAGGATTTATTCAATGGTGTCGCTTTTCCATCTGTTTGACACCTGGATGTGAATAAATGCTGATTGATTTTAATGAGAATTTGTTTGTGTTTTATACAAATTCTGGTCACATGGCTGTTTGACAGAGCTAGAGCCGAACTGTAACGTCTTCAACCGTTATTCTGTAGTGATAATAGTAAGATTTACTACTCTGCAGAATAATATCTATTTCTGAGACTGATTCCTGCTGTTAAAGTTAGAATTATTCCTGGAAATCCAGGTGGTGCCCCGATTAGGATTAAGATCATTTTGATGAATCAATTTGATAAATAGTCTACTTTATGAATTATTAATAATTGTTGAATGAAATTATTAATAACTCTTGATAACTGGAACAGCCCCCTAAGTGTTGCACAACATCCTGTTCCAGCCATGACGTCACTACTGGACTGTCAGGTTTCTGTCATGGTAAAGAGTTTGTTTGTATGTGAGTTTATTGTATGAATAAAATGATCCTTCCATCACCTAGTACTGCTTCTTCATGTTCAGGGTCCTGGGGGTCGGCCTGGTTGATTTTACACTGTACTATAATGATTTTTATGTACCTTTGTTGGTAGAAAGAGAAATCAACAACAATAACAGGCTTATATGGTTCCTAGACAGTAGAAGAAGAACTGTCAAACCCTCCATGATGTCACTTGTAGGTTTTCTGAAGAAGGGTTTTAAAGCCTTGTCTTCCTAGCTCCATGTTGTTAAGTGTTCCCTCACTGCTGAAGCGGTTCGTGCTCCTGTTTCCTATCAAAGGTTTAGAGCAAGAGTGGTGGGTTCAACCCCAGACACTAGCTCCTGAGTGGGAAACAGAAGAACGATAAAGGTGCCGGCGGTAAGAGACCACTCCAGTTTCAGTTGATTATCTGCATTGTCGTTTTTTCTTATTCTTGTGTAGCGCCGGTCTCTCATGCAGACCGGCGGTTGGTATGTGTGCATTACACTGTGACTGTTCCTTTCCTTCTCACTAACCCACACGTTAGTAATACGTTGGTACCTCTTTAGTATTATTATTATTTCTTTATTTGGTATGGACATCACAATTACATAGGACAAACCAAATGCACTGTTTGAGTGTTTTAGCATACATGCTAATTTGCAACACTTGTCCACAGGATGCTTTTAAAAAAGTACAGACAATAAAATATACAATAAAATTAGAAGATGACATAAGATATAAAGCAAAGACAACATAATTCAAGAGCAGAACCAGACCTGACCTATTCATGTAGGCACCGTTGTTTAGATTTGAGCCACAGTTTGAGTCCTCTGTTGAAAATATTGCCACGCGTTTCTAATTTTAAATTAGATGGTAAAGAATTCCAGAGTGTTGCACCCTTAGGTCTTATACTTTGGGATACAACCATCACCATTGGTGCAGGCCCGTGTGGTTACTCTACCTAATAACTACTAACTAATAATAACTAATAACTACTAACTACTACCTAATAACTACTTCAGAGAAAAAGGGTGAAACAGGATTATGTACACATTTAAAAACCAGTTTAAGACTATTAAAATTCACAAAGTTTTCAAAAGTGAAAAGGTTGTGTTTTCTTAAAATTTCACAGTGGTGCCATCTCATAGGTTTCTGATCCGTAATTTTTATTGCCTGCTTGTATAATGATATTATAGGTTTTAGAGTTGTTGGAGAGGCAAATTACCATGATTTGATGCAATATGACAAATGTGAAAAGATCATTGCATGCATGTATAATCGAGCAGTTTGACATGACAAATTCCTTCAAATATAATGAAACAAATTTAGATTTGGTTTGACCTTCTTGGAAATTTGCTTAACCTGACTGTGGAATTTTAAATTCTTTTTTTTTTTTTTTTTCTTATCCCCGATTTTTTACCCATTTCATCACCCTGGGCATTGCTCCCCTCTGCCAACCCCGGGAGGGCCCTACACTGAGCTCAGGTCTCCTTCTTATCCCGAGGAGTGACAGACCGCTTCTTTTCACTAGACAGGGTGGGGCTTCTCTGGCCGGACGTAGCGCGTGGAAGGATCACGTTATTCCGGCCGGATCCTCCCCACCCCATCTGTCCCCCGGTTGGGCAGAGGGGGCAGTAAAGCCAGGACTGTGTGGATGTTTTTGTGAGGGTAGAGAACATTAGCTACCCAAGGGAACACGGGGAGAACATGCAAACTCCACACAGAAAGATCCTGGTGCTGAAGTCATGGGGGAACTAACAAGCACTTCAGTTAGTACCTTGTTAGTACCACGTTAGTCCCAAGTTAGTACCTTGTTAGTAACTTGTTAGTAACTCGTTAGTACCTCGTTAGTACCACGTTAGTCCCACGTTAGTACCACGTTAGTATCACGTTAGTACCACGTTAGTACCACGTTAGTATCACGTTAGTATCACGTTAGTACCACGTTGGTATCACGTTAGTACCACGTTAGTCCCACGTTAGTACCACGTTAGTACCACGTTAGTACCACGTTAGTATCACGTTAGTAACTCATTAGTACCTCCTTAGTACCACGTTAGTACCACATTAGTATCACGTTAGTACCACGTTGGTATCACGTTAGTACCACGTTAGTCCCACGTTAGTACCACGTTAGTACCACGTTAGTATCACGTTAGTAACTCATTAGTACCTCCTTAGTACCACGTTAGTACCATGTTAGTATCACGTTAGTACCACGTTGGTATCACGTTAGTACCACGTTAGTCCCACGTTAGTACCACATTAGTACCACGTTAGTACCACGTTAGTACCACGTTAGTATCACGTTAGTACCACGTTAGTACCTTGTTAGTACCACGTTAGTATCACGTTAGTACCACGTTAGTACCTTGTTAGTACCATGTTAGTATCTCGTTAGTCCCACGTTAGTACCTTGTTAGTACCACGTTAGTACCACGTTAGTATCACGTTAGTACCACGTTAGTACCACGTTAGTACCACATCAGTACAACGTTAGTCCCACGTTAGTACCTCGTTAGTACCACGTTAGTACCTTGTTAGTACCACGTTAGTCCCACGTTAGTACCACGTTAGTACCTTGTTAGTACCTCGTTAGTACCACGTTAGTACCATGTTAGTACCTCGTTAGTCCATCGTTAGTACCACGTTAGTACCTTGTTAGTACCACGTTATTACCACGTTAGTCCCACGTTAGTCCCACGTTAGTACCATGTTAGTCCCACATTAGTACCTCGTTAGTCCCTCGTTAGTACCACGTTAGTACCTTGTTAGTACCACGTTAGTCCCATGTTAGTACCATGTTAGTCTCACGTTAGTACCTCGTTAGTACCAAGTTAGTCCCACGTTAGTATCACGTTAGTACCACGTTGGTATCACGTTAGTACCACGTTAGTCCCACGTTAGTACCACGTTAGTATCACGTTAGTAACTCATTAGTACCTCCTTAGTACCACGTTAGTACCATGTTAGTATCACGTTAGTACCACGTTGGTATCACGTTAGTACCACGTTAGTCCCACGTTAGTACCACATTAGTACCACGTTAGTACCACGTTAGTACCACGTTAGTATCACGTTAGTACCACGTTAGTACCTTGTTAGTACCACGTTAGTATCACGTTAGTACCACGTTAGTACCTTGTTAGTACCATGTTAGTATCTCGTTAGTCCCACGTTAGTACCTTGTTAGTACCACGTTAGTATCACGTTAGTACCACGTTAGTACCACGTTAGTACCACATCAGTACGACGTAAGTCCCACGTTAGTACCTCGTTAGTACCTTGTTAGTACCACGTTAGTCCCACGTTAGTACCACGTTAGTACCTTGTTAGTACCTCGTTAGTACCACATTAGTACCATGTTAGTACCTCGTTAGTCCATCGTTAGTACCACGTTAGTACCTTGTTAGTACCACGTTATTACCACGTTAGTCCCACGTTAGTCCCACGTTAGTACCATGTTAGTCCCACATTAGTACCTCGTTAGTCCCTCGTTAGTACCACGTTAGTACCTTGTTAGTACCACGTTAGTCCCACGTTAGTACCATGTTAGTCTCACGTTAGTACCTCGTTAGTACCAAGTTAGTCCCACGTTAGTACCACGTTAGTACCACGTTAGTACCAAGTTAGTCCCACGTTAGTACCTCGTTAGTACCACCTTAGTACCAATGTTAGTACCTCGTTAGTAAAACGTTAGTACCACGTTAGTCCCACATTAGTAAAACGTTACTACCACGTTAGTACCACGTTAGGACCTTGTTAGTACCTTGTTAGTACCACGTTAGTACCATGTTAGTACCACGTTACTACCACGTTAGTACCTCCTTAGTCCCACATTAGTACCTCGTTAGTACCACATTAGTACCACGTTAGTACCTCATTAGTCCCACGTTAGTACCTTGTTAGTCCCACGTTAGTACCACGTTAGTACCACGTTAGTACCACATTAGTACCTCGTTAGTACTACATTAGTACCACGTTAGTAACTTGTTAGTACCACGTTAGTACCTTGTAAGTCCCACGTTACTACCTCGTTAGTACCTCGTTAGTACCACATTAGTACCACGTTAGTACCACGTTAGTACATTGTTAGTACCACGTTAGTCACCCGTTAGTACCTCGTTATTACCACGTTAGTACCTAGTTAGTACCACGTTTGTACCTTGTTAGAACCACGTTAGTCCCACGCTAGTCCCACGTTAGAACCTCGTTAGTCCCACGTTAGTACCTCGTTAGTACCTCGTTAGTACCACCTTAGTACCAATGTTAGTACCACGTTAGTACCACGTTAGTCCCACGTTAGTACCACGTAAGTAAAACGTTACTACCACGTTAGTACCCCATTAGCACCTTGTGAGTACCTTGTTAGTACCTCGTTAGTCCCATGTTAGTACCACGTTAGTACCTTGTTAATCCCACGTTAGTACCTTGTTAGTCCCACGTTAGTATCACGTTAGTACCATGTTAATCCCACGTTAGTACCTCGTTAGTACCACGTTAGTACCACGTTAGTCCCACGTTAGTACCTTGTTAGTAACTCGTTAGTCCCACGTTAGTACCTTGTTAGTACCTCGTTAGTAACTTGTTCGTCCCACGTTAGTACCTCGTTAGTACCACCTTAGTACCAATGTTACTACCACGTTAGTACCACGTTACTACCACGTTAATACTACGTTAGTACCTCGTTAGTACCACGTTAGCACCTTGTTAGTACCACGTTAGTCCCACGTTAGTACCTCCTTAGTACCTCCTTAGTGGAGGAAGAGCTGGAAGAAGTGTCTGGGGTGAATTAAGTCTGGGCATGTCCACTAGAGGGCAAATGAGTAATTTTAATACAGTAATTTATACGTTCATGACAATGCAAGTAAATGCACTTCAATGCAGTACCGTATATGTCAACTGTAGGGCAATTAAGTAAAGTTTAATACAGTAACATTTATATATGCTAACGTGCAAGTAGATACATTTCAATGCAGTGACTTATGTGTCCACTAGAGGGCAAATAAGTAATTGTAATGCAGTAATTTATTTGTCCACTAGAGGGGAAATAAATGCGTCTCAATGCAGTAACGTTAATGTCCACTAGAGGGCAAATGAGTAATTTTATTGCAGTACTTTATATGTCTGCTAGAGGGCAAATAAGTAAAGTTTAATACAGTCATTTATACGTTCATGAAAATGCAATAAATGCATTTTAATGCAGTACCTTATATGTCGACTAGAGGGCAAAAAGTAAATTATAATACAGTAACTTTTATATATATATGCTAGAGTGCAAGTAAAAACATTTTAATGCAGTAATGTATATGTCCATTAGAGGGAAAATATGTGATTTTAATGCAGTAATTTATATGTCCACTAGAGGGCAAACAAGTAAAGTTTAATACATTAATTTATATGTTCATGACAATGCAAGTAAATGCATTTCAATGCAGTACCTTATATGTCCACTAGAGGGTAAATAAGTCAAGTTTAATACAGTAACTTTTATATATGTTAGAATGCAAATAAATGCATTTCAATGCAGTAACTTATATGTAATTTATGTGTCCACTAGAGGTCAAATAACTAGTTAAATGCAGTAAGTTTAAAGGAGTAATGTATATGTCAATGAGAGTGCAAGTAGATACATTTTAATGTACTCATTTATGTGTTCACTAGAAGGCAAATAAGTAATTGTAATGCAGTAACCTATATGTCCACTAGAGGGCAAATGAATGCATTTAAATGCGGTAATTTATGTGTCTACTAGGGGGGGATAAGTCAATTCAATGCAGTACCTTATATGTCCACTAGAGGGCAAATAAATGAATTTAAAGCAGTTATTTATATGTCCACTAGAGAGCAAATAAGTAATTTTAATGCAGTAATTTATATGTCCACTAGAGAGCAAATAAGTAATTTTAATGCAGTAACTTATATGTCCACTAGAGGACAAATAAATGCATTTAAATGAGGTCATTTATGTGTCCACTAGAGGGCAAATAAATAAAGTTGAATACAGTAATGTATACGTTCATGACAATGAAAGTAAATTTACTTTAATGCAGTACCGTATATGTCAACTAGAGGGCAATTAAGTAAAGTTTTTTTTTTTTTTTTTTTTTTTATTTAAATATATTTTTATCCCGGTTTTTTCCCCATTTTATCACCCAGTGCTCCTACCTAGACAGTCCTGGGCATTGCCATCCTCTACCAACCCCGGGAGGGCCCTGCACTGAGACGGCTGCACTACCAGCTGTGCCACCGTGTCCCCAAGTAAAGTTTAATACAGCAACATTTATATATGCTAAAGTGCAAGTAGATACATTTCAACGCAGTGACTTATATGTCGACTAGATGGTAAATAAATGCATTAAAATGCATTTATTGCAGTAATTCATGTGTCCACTAGAGGGCAAATAAGTAATTGTAATGCAGTAATTTCTATATATATATATATATATATATATATATATACAGTATATATATATTATATATATATATATATATATATATATATATATATATATATATATATATATATATATATATATATATACAGCACAATAGGTCCACATCAGTTACACATTGAACAACATTGAACAACATCAACAAAAGAGACATGAAAACAGCTTGGCAATCACATCACTACAGTATAATCACTCAATGTTTGATAAAAGAACATGTGCATTCAGTAGTCAGATAGACCTTGATCCTAGCTTTAAAATCTAGCAAACTTGGGAGATGATCCAATTTAAGATGACTCTGTAATTTATACCAGGACGAGGGTGCAAATGCTTTGAAGGCCCTTTCCCCAAAAACAGTTCGCGTACGAGGAATAGTGTACATTATCAATCTATCGTGCCTGAGACTGAGTGATGAGTACGTAAACAAAAAAAACGTATATGTCCACTAGAGGGCAAATTAGTAATTTTACTGCAGTAATTTATATTTCCACTAGAGGGCAAATAAGTAAAGTTTAATACAGTCATTTGTAACTTTTTTGTCCACTAGAGGGCAAATAAATGCATTTAAATGCGTTAATGCAGGGGTCACCAATCCTGGTCCTCGAGGGCCGGTGTCCTGCATGTTTTAGATGTTTCCCTGCTTTAACACACCTGATTCAAATTAATCATCGTCACCAGCTTGTCATCCAGGGTTGCACAATTCTGTTAATGACACAGTCACTTGTATCATGGTGCAATAAACCAGGGAAACATCTAAAACCTGCAGGGACACCGGCCCTCAAGGCCCAGGATTGGTGACCCCTGCGTTAATGTATGTGTCCAATAGAGGGCAAATAGGTAATTTTAATGCAGTAATTTATGTGTCTTCTATCCTGGCATCTCACTGGGAGCAGGTTTTTCTCCATCCACTACCAGATCCTGGCATCTCACCGGGAGCAGGTTTTTCTCCATCCAGCGGCAGGACCGCAAGGCGAGTGGGATAAAAGGAGAGGAGTTGGTGCGTGTACTTTGGTGTGCATACATTAAAACTCACCCCACGAGGCCCAAACCAAGAAGGACACAGGTTCAAAACAAAGACCTGACAACAAACGTCCATTGAATTAACAAAGTTTTATTTGAATTTTAGTACATTCAATACAATAAAGAAGAAAAGTACAGTAAAATCCAAATGCCCAACAATTTGAGAGAGTAGTTCCCAAGGCCCAGATACCCAGTCACATTAATATGTGTTTGCTGGAAAGTCAATCAAATACAAACAACTGTAAAATTGGTCAAAGCAAAGAAGTGCAAGGAAAAAAATATGAATCAAATCAAGGCTCCCCAGAAACCGGCACAGATGTTTACAGGATGACAGAATTCATACCTGAGCTTCAATTAGATCTCTTAAATTATGTGTGTCGATTTATGATTATAAAACCACCTTGTTAGCTTAAATTCAGTGTATGTGATGCATTAAGATCATTATTTTTTATGAGGATCCACAACAAATGTTTCCAAATGTCAATGATAAACAATCAAAATCAATCAGATGTGCATTCCACTATTTTTAACACTTGATAAACATTGATCAGCCTCTTCTGAATCAGTCAGGCATACTTAACCTGACATCGGAAATACAATCGACTGAAATACGATTCCAGGACAAGAAAGGAACATTACATTTCCATGTAGGAGAGATGTAATGGAGGTAGAGGGTTTCTACTTTGAGTTGCTTTATTTTCCTATCAAACATGTGAACTCTTCAGCACAGTGATTTGTTGTACAAGAACTAATAACAGTTTCAAGCTCTTTTGGAACCTTGTTCCGGGTTTTTAAAGATTCTAGATCCCTTTCCTCAGGCCTGGTCTCAGCCATCGTTCTCCAGCAGGCTCCACCCTGGAAGAGGAAGCAGGTTCAGACCAGCTCTGTGTCTTTCAACACGCAACCAAGGACAGTGAAGACACGTCCACCTCCAGAGGACAAACACGGATCGATCCAGGTGTTTCCAAACACGGATCGATCCGGGTGTTTCCAAACACGGATCGATCCGGGTGTTTCCAAACACGGATCGATCCAGGTGTTTCCAACCACGGATCGATCCAGGTGTTTCCAAACACGGATCGATCCAGGTGTTTCCAAACACGGATCGATCCAGGTGTTTCCAAACACGGATCAATCCAAACACGGATAAATCCAGGTGTTTCCAAACGGGGATCAATCCAGATGTTTCCAAACACGGATGAATCCAGGTGTTTCCAAACACGGATCAATCCGGGTGTTTCCTACCTGAGAGTTTCCAGTCTCCAGGTTGGATCCTCCAGTCCTGCGGCCAGACGCCTCACTGCTGCCTCTCCTGGATGGTTGTAGCTCAGGTCCAGCTCTCTCAGGTGGGACGGGTTGGAGGTCAGAGCTGAGACCAGAGAAGAACTTCCTTCCTCTGAGATCAAGCAACCCGACAACCTGCACACACACAACCAAGAACACCAGATATTTATAGAAGGCAAGTTTATCTGTACAACACAAGGTCATTCAAAGTGCTTTACAGCTACATTAAAAGCGGCAAGACATAATTAGACAGTAAATAACAAATAAAATGAAATAAAATGATGAGAAAAGAAGGTAAAATAAAAGAAAGCACGAGTTGCTGAAAATCAAGGGCAGTAGAGTCCAGCAGGTACGTATTTAATTTGCGGTTTTCAGAAAGTATTTAATTTAAGAGTATGCTTGAAAAACAAATAAAATGAAATAAAATTATAAGAAAAGTGGTAAAATAATAAAAAGCACAAATTGTTTAAAAATAAGGGCAGTTACGGAAGAGTATTAGAGCTACGCAGGAGAAAAATATTTGAGAGGAGAAGATTTTTTTTATTATGCACTTCGAGAAATGTCGAGATTAATGTTGAAATACAATTTTGAAAATGAAGTCGAAATTTCACATTTTTTCTCTACATTTTGAATAGAATAGAACAGAATAGAATAGAAGACTTTATTGAACCCAGAGGAGAAATTAAATCGTGCAGCAGTCAAACACACACACGCTCAACGGTTTATACAGAAAAATTTAAATAGGAATAACCAATAAATAGCTAAATAATTAAAAAAGAGCAATATAAAATGTAGAAAAATGAGCAATGTACAAGAGAAAAAATAGTAAACACAAAGAACTGATAATATTTACATGTGCAAAAATACGTGAGGTATTTCATTTCAACTTTATTCACGAAATGTTTTACTTTTTTCTCAACATTTCAACTTTTTTCTCGACATTTCAACTTTTTTCTTGAAGTCTATAATTAAAAAAAAAATCTTCCTCCTCTAAAATATTATTTTTCTCCAGCCTGGCCCTAAAACTCTCCTGTAGGCAGTGAATCCAACAGGTCAGTATTAAATAAAACAGTAATGTTTTTATCCTGATTTAAAGGAGCTGACAGTCGCAGCAGACCTCAGGTCTACAGGAAGTTTGTTCCACCGTTGAGGAGCAGAATAACTGAACGCTGCAAGCTCACCTTGCTTGGTTCTGGTAGAGAAGGTTGTCCTAATATTTAGGATGGTTGCCCTTTGTCACCGATTCTGCTCATAATTTTGCTAGGCGCAGCCAAGGAAGGGAGGGGTCTGGTGTGTCCTCAGGATGACATCTCTGCTTTTTGCAGATGATGTGGTTCTATCGGCTTCATCTCTTCTTCCGGCTCTCGGTGAAGGCGGACGCTTTTCTGCTCCCGCTCCCTCCCTATCTGCCCTGCTGCTGCTTTTTGTCTTGTCTCTTAGAGCCTCTTCTTTTCACTCCTCCGAAACCCTACAATCATGGAATTGGTTAACTGGGTCCAAGTGATGGAGACACAACTTATGATGGGTCAGTTTTTAAGTCCACCGCCTGAAACCAAAGGTTAAATGTGCTACGAGAACCGGCCTCAGTGTGAAGGGTCGGTGGCGTGGTGGGTTAGTTCACGGCTGTAAGACACCAGGAGGACGGTGCACGCCGGTTCAAACCCAACGCCGGTACCTGGAGCCCTTAGAGGTGAGGGAAAGGGGAGGAGGAGAGGGAAAGGGGAGGAGGTGAGGGTGTCTCCTCCCCGAAATACGGGGACACAAAGGCTGGGTGTTATGGAGGAGGAAGCAGGAGCAGAGGGGGTTTTACTGCTAAACATGAGACTAGAAGAGGATAAGTTATGATTTATTACATAAGTAGCTAATCAAAGTAATTTACATAAGTAGAAAGAAACTAAGTTAAGTAAGAAACTAAGTTACGTTCTAAGTTACGTAAGAAACTAAGTTACGTACGTAAGAAACCAAGTTACGTAAGAAACTAAGTTACGTACGTAAGAAACCAAGTTACGTACGAAACCAAGTTACGTACTAAGTTACGTACGTAAGAAACTAAGTTACTTACGTACGTACTAAGTTACGTACGTAAGAAACTAAGTTACGTTCTAAGTTACGTAAGAAACTAAGTTACGTACGTAAGAAACTAAGTTACGTAAGAAACCAAGTTATGTATTAAGTAACAAAGTTGGTAACATAGTTTATTACATAAGTTACTGTATCCTCTTGTAGTCTCATGTTGAGCAGTAAAACCCACTCTGCTCCTGCTTCCTCCTCCATAACCTCCTACCTTTGTGTCCCCGTATTTCGGGGAGGAGACACCTGAACCTCCTCCCCTTTCCCTCCCATCTTCCTCCATCCTCCCCTCCTCCACCTCAGTGACACCAGTATTAAGGGCTCCAGGTTCCGGCGTCAGGTTTGAACCGACATGCACCGTCCTCCTGGTCCTTACAGCCGTGAACTAACCCACCACGCCACCAACCCTTCACACTGAGGCTGGTTCTCGTAGCACATTTAACCTTTGGTTTCAGGCGGGGACTTTAAAACTGGATACATAAGTTGTGTCTCCATCACTTGGACCCAGATCCTCCCAGGGGATTGAACTTGTGTCCTCTGACTCCCCAGGCAGCTCTCTGACACCCTGAGCTACGCTGTCGGTAGTTCCCTGGATTTATTTCAGTCTTTTATATCTACATTTAGAGTCAAAACCACAAAAGTCTTTCAGCTGAGTCTCAAACCCTCGACCTCTGGATTACAGAGCGGTCGTCTAACCCTCTGAGCTACTCGTCAGACACATGGAAATGTGTTTTTTTAAGCTTTACACTTCAATGTTGGTGGTTGAATTTTAGTAAATTTTAGTAAAAAACTCCAGGGCCCTCATTTATCAACAGTGCGTAGAAAAGGTTCTAAATTCTGTCGTAGGAGTGAAATTTAGAATGTGTGTAAGTACAAAAAAATCCGGATTTATCAAACGTGCGGACGCTGGTCGTACGCACATCCGTGATGATAAATCCCACCTGTTCTAAACTGCCGTGCTCGTGCACGGTTACCGTCATTTGCATACAGAAACGCCTCCAATTGACCATATATGGAGCAACAACAGCTCCCGCTTGGAGGTTTTCAAACTTTATTGAACAAAATTCTGTAGAGTTTACAACAAAAGGCAAATGAAACAAAATAATCAATTATCTACAAATATTCAACATTTGGGGGGGTTGAGAGCAAAAAAAAAAAAGATACATTTACTGACAAGCTATGGGAAGTGTATTAATAAAAATGAAGAAACAAAGACATCGTTTCAGATAAGCTTTTGGCAATATCGTTTTTCTCACAGTGTTTCTCAATCCTGCTCCTCGTGGGCCCCTGTCCTGCATCATGTTTTAGATGTTTCCATGCACCAACACACCTGATTCTAATTAAAGGTCCTAATTAGCTTGTCACCAAGGTCTGCACAGCTCTGTGGATGACACAGGTACTTTTATCACGGTGTGCTGAAGCAGGGTGGCATCTAAAACATGCAGGACAGGGGCCCACGAGGACCAGGATTCAGAAACACTGGTTTAAGAGATGCTAAGTACAGTTTACATTCATTTTTCAGTTGTACAATGGAGGGTTTGCTGTTATTCCATTTGCATTTATGTATGTGATATTTGGCTTGTAAAATAATTATGTTGACCATGTTTGATATATTTCTTGGAAGATTATCCTTATAAATTAAGATTTGGTTTGAGTCAAAAGCTCCTGCTTGGAGGTGCAAACACCAATAAAGCTGTTCTGCAGAATAAATGAGTGTTGCATTCCTCCAGGTCACTGGGCAACGACGGGCAACAGAGACATAGTTGCATCGCAGATTATTTGTGCATTGATTGAATGAAATCCATTCATGTCCACGTAACTAAATTCATTGTGTGATGGTGCTTTTATTGCGATTTGGGTGCAATATAGCTCCAATTATGTTCGGGAATCCGGCGATGGCGTGAAATCCTCGTTTAATTTGGGCTTGTTGGTGATGTGTGTATGGAAACTGGGTGTAAATTAGGGCCAAAGAAATTATTGCATCCAACACTGCCGGCATGATTCTGCTGCAAAATGCCGCATGTCTCCAATCTCTCTCTGAAATGTTCCGGTGGACAAACATCCCAGGGTGGACAGGAGCTGGATGTGACTGGGATGGAGTTGTAAATCACAGCATAGATCCATCAGAATGTTTTGGGGGAAGCGATTCCTATGAGCAGCCGCTCCGTGCTCTCACAGATCAACAGATCAGCGCGCTCTTTGAAAACACGCTCTCTGCGGAGCGTGTTTTTGCGGAGCGCACGGTCTCTAAATCCTCCAACAGTGCAAGATAAGCCATGGTACTTGTATTTTCTTTTCAGGTCGTCCTGCCAAAGCTGTCTTTTATAGCTTTTCACACCAATTATTCAAAATGTCTGAATTACTTATGAAGAATTTGTATTAATTGGAGGAAACACGTTCAGTCACAGTTCAGCGATTTCAAACTTCACATGTAAAGTTTGAGACTCTTTTAATGGGTTCTATTTGTAGTTTCACTGTTCTACCACTAGGTTTTGTGTGTACGCATGGTCGGAGCTGTGCGTATATTTACACGTTTTTCTGCGCACAAATACATGTTGATAAATACCATACTTTGCGTTGAAATGCTCGTACGCACGCTTTACGCACAGATCTGTGCGTACGCACGGTTGATAAATGAGGCCCCAGGGGCCTCATGTACAAAGACTTGCGTGGATTTCCTACTGAAACATGGCTTACGCTTAAATCCAGAAAACGTCCTACGCACAAAAAAAATCCAGATGTATGAAACTGTGCATAGGCATGAATCCAAGCACATTTCCTTTGTACATCCCAATCAACGTGGAATTGAGCGCACATGTAGGAGTACCAGACTCCTCCCTGTCCACGCCTCCATTTAAATATGCAAATGTATTTAAATAGGCCCTCGAGGGCGGGTGTCCCTGCAGGTTTTAGATGTTTCCCTGTTTAATTGCACCATGATACAAGGAGCTGTGTCATCAACAGAACTATCCTGGCTTTGATGACAAGCTGGTGACGATCATTAATCAGGATCAGGTGTGTTAAAGCAGTTAAACATCTAAAACATGCAAGACACCGGCCCTTCTGGGATTCACCTGTGACATATTTTTTTATTTTTTTTATATTCTTTATTTAATTCAAAAAAATAAAATAATTCAATACAAATACAAATGTTCTTAACTTGTGAATGAAAAGCAAGCAGAAAGAAGAAGAATCTTATCTGATCTGCCCCTTTTTCCAAGAAATTACTTCACAAATAACATAAATTAATCATATAATCTGTACATTAATGGAATGAAAATGCCTCCTGTTAATGTACACATATTCATGCAATGTGTGTGCAGTCGATAGCTCCGATTACATTAGGAAAACCGGCTCTCGCTGTAAATTGCGGATAATTCTGTCCCACACAGCTGGCATGGCTCGGCTCAGGGTGGACTGGCACAGTCCCGATCGGTCGGCCAGCTCCCTCTGGAATGTCCCTGTTGCTAGGAACCCCAGTGTGGTCAGCACCTGTATGGGTACCGGTGTTGTGCCAAAAAGTGATTGCCTGCCAGAATCTGATTTCTTCTGATTTGTGGCCGCGGGAGCGCGCACAGCAGCCCGTTGAGCGACAGCGCTAAAATGTCAGATTTTCAGATTATGAAGCTCAAGAATGAGATCAAGTCATATTTAGGCAGAAACAACTTTTCATTAACTGTATTTGGCCTTCAATCAATTTTTGGCAGGTAAAAAGACCCATTTTCAGGGGAGAAATCAGATTCTGGCAGGCAATCACTTTTTGGCACGACACCGGCAATGCATGGCTCCTCGCCGTGTTGCGCTCCAAGACCGGCCGCAGCTCCGCGCACAGTTCCAAGAGGATCGCCCTCGGGAACCTAAAGCGGCTGATGAGCCTGTCGTCAACGTTTGCAAGTAAATCCTCTCGCTCTCTAAATATTCTTTCTGTTCTTACTGCGCCATTTGCGATATCTTCGCGCATGCTTTTATATCCACTCGTGTAATTGCAGACAGGTGAATGTGTTAATTGTTCATCAGTGTGTCTCTGATGTGCACATCACTCTGAGGGCTAATTGTTTTCACATTATTAACAGTTTCCCAGCATCACCTCTAAGTGTCGCCAACGGACCAATAGCTGTGGAAACGTGCGTACGCCAACCATGAAGTTGGCGTCGGGCACCGCACATTTCCACGGTCATTTCACTCTTGATACATCTGAACGTTTGCGTGGAAAAGGGCGTACGCCACGTTTTTGTGCGTACGCACCCTTTGTACATGAGGCCCCTGGTCTCTCAGCACAATTGACCAAATTTTTGCGACGAGAAGTCAGGGGACAAGGGAGCCCTCCTGCCCCGGCGGGACATTTTTTGCCGGATACGTGATGGACTCCTGGAAATATTGGAGGATCATCTGCCTGTTGATTCTGTTGGACGAGGACGTTGAAGATGCTTCATAATTGGATTTATGATAACAGGATTTCTGCTGTTTGGAGCTGGTGGATTCCTGGCATATCGACTAATTCGTAAGTGGTCGACAGCTGTTCTGGCCCTCTCAAAGCTGCCAGACGTGTCTGAGGGGATAAGTTCTGCGACCAACACTCAGACTCTAACGCTGGGGGAGCTAAATCGTAAGCTGGATGCGATTCTAGAGCAGAATCGCAGGCTGGTGGCGGTTTTTGAGCTCATTGGCAAGATGGAAAAGATCTTGGAGAAGTTGGAAGCTCGGCTTGGCGGGAATTGAGCACAAATTCGTCTGTTTGGAGTCGCCATTGATGAACCAGAGACTTAAGGCAGACGGAAAATTACTGAATCTGCCTGTTTTTCAATACAATTGTTGGTTCTACAATCTGACCTTGACAGAGAGGTTTGGCAGGCAGCTCCAGTCACAATCTCCCTGAAGGAATGAAAAACAAGACGATCTGCCCTCACTAGCCCTCCCCTTCCCAGGACATCTGTGGACCTGGATCAGAACTGTACCAAAGTTACCGCTCACAAACACACATTTGCTGATAACCACACCTCCCTCATCTCAACTCCTTTCCTGTCTTCCTTCTTTTCAGCCCCCTAACATGGTCTCTGTGTTCGAGCGCCACGAAGGCCGCGGCCCTCACTTGGATGCACCGTGCGGGGATCCCCCGAACCTCTGATCCCAACAACATGATTAACCTGCAGTAATATGTTGATCTACAGGGTCAAATAACGACCTTGCAGCACTCTGCTCCAACATCCCATCATACTAACTTGAGAACCTCCAGGTGACAGTGTGGACTCTCCAGTCCAGGACACAGCTGCTCCAGTCCAGAATCCTGCAGGTCGTTGTTGCTCAGGTCCAGTTCTGTCAGACTGGAGGACTGAGAGCTGAGAACTGAGGACAGAAGTGGACAGATGTTCCCTGAGAGGTTACAGCCACTCAACCTGAAAAGAGAGCATTACAAGAACAATAAGCCTTTTAATTTTTGTTGTTGAAGCAACATATCGCTTTTTTCTTTTTTTTTAAATGCTGATTTAATGAAAACTTACAGAACTTTCTTGGAGGCTTGGACCACCGGAAGCAGCCTCTGTAGAGCCTCCTCTGAAGCTGAGAACCTCTTCAGGTCAAACTCCTCCAGATCTTCTTCTGATGACAGTAAGATGAAGACCAGAGCCGACCAATGAGCAGGAGACAGTTCATCTGTGGAGAGAAGTCCTGATCTCAGGGATTCTTGGACCTCCTCCACCAGAGACCGATCGTTCAGTTCATTCAGACAGTGGAACAGGTTGATGCTTCTCTCTGCAGACAGATCCTCACTGATCTTCTTCTTGATGTATTCAACTGTTTCCTGATTGTTCTGTGAACTTCTTTGTTTTGGTTCCAGCAGACCTCGTAGGAGGTTCTGATTGGTCTCCAGAGAAAGACCCAGGAGGAAGCGCAGGAACAAGTCCAGATGTCCGTTTGGACTCTGTAAGGCCTTGTCCACAGCTGTCTGACAGAGGTCAGTCTCTGCTCTTGTTTTAAACCACCTGGAGGTGTTTCTCTGTTCCTGCAGCAGGTTGACTCCAGACTTGATGAAGGTCTGATGGACATGAAGAGCAGCCAGAAACTCCTGGACACTCAGATGGATGAAGCAGAAGACCTGGTCCTGGTACAGGCTGCTCTCCTCTCTAAAGATCTGGGTGAACACTCCTGAGTACACTGAAGCCTCTCTGACATCGATGCCACACTCTCTCAGGTCTGATTCATAGAAGATCAGGTTTCCTTTCTGCAGCTGCTCAAAAGCCAGTTTTCCCAGAGACTCCACCATCTTCCTGCTCTCTGGACTCCAGTGTTGATCCGTCTCAGCTCCTCCGTCATACTTGACCTTCTTCAGTTTGGCCTGGATCACCAGGAAGCGGATGTAAATCTCAGTCAGGGTCTTGGGCAGCTCCCCTCCCTCTCTGGTTTCCAGGACGTTCTCCAGGACCGTAGCAGTGATCCAGCAGAACACTGGGATGTGGCACATGATGTGGAGGCTCCGTGATGTCTTGATGTGGGAGATGATCCTGCTGCTCTGCTTCTTATCTCTGAACCTCTTCCTGAAGTATTCCTTCTTCTGTGGGTCAGTGAACCCTCTGACCTCCGTCACCATGGAGACACACTCAGGAGGGATCTGATTGGCTGCTGCGGGTCGTGTGGTGATCCAGAGACGAGCAGAAGGAAGCAGGTTCCCCCTGATGAGGTTTGTCAGCAGCACGTCCACTGAGGTGGACTTTCTGGGGTCACTGATGATTGTAGAGTTGTGGAAGTCCAGAGGAAGTCGACTCTCATCCAGACCGTCAAAGATGAACACGATTTGGAACTCTTCAAAGCTGCAAATTTCTATGGTTTTAGAGAAGAAGTGATGAACTAGTTCCACCAAGCTGAACTTCTCCTCGCCCAGCCTATTCAGCTCTCTGAAGGTGAATGGAAGCAGGAACTTGATGTCCTGGTTGGTTCTGCCTTCAGCCCAGTCCAGACTGAACTTCTGTGTTAGGACTGTTTTCCCGATGCCGGCGACTCCCTTCGTCATCACCGTTCTGATTGGTCCTCCTCTTCCAGGTGGGGGTTTAAAGATGTCTTCCTGTCTGATGGCTGTTTCTGCTCCGTCTGGTTTCCTGGAAGCTGCTTCAATCTGTCTGACTTCATGTTCTTTGTTGACCTCTCCGGTCCCTCCCTCTGTGATGTAGAGCTCCGTGTAGATCTGCTCCAGAAGGGTTGGGTTTCCTGCTTCAGTGATCCCCTCAGACACACACTGGTACTTCTTCTGCAGCTTAGACTTCAGCTGCTTTTTACAAACTGCAACCAACATACCTTAATGAAAGAACGTAAAGACAGAGATTTAGTGTTTTATAAAGTTCAACTTAATTCTAAAAACAATCAGGATCTGAACATCCGCTGATCAGTAACTTTACGACGAGCTGTCCAATATTGAGTAGATTGCTTTTAAAACACCTCTGAGCATTCAGGACGTGGAAATGACAAGAACATCTGGGTTTCTAGTAACATCTAGGATGTTAGAGGTAGAGCCCTGATGGGTTGTGGGTTGAAGTGGATAGTCCAGGTTTAAGACTTGGAGTGGAATTGGTCCCCACAGTTGCTATCAGCTCACATCAGGTTGGTAACTCAGAAGTCTGGAGGATGGATGAACACCTCAGATCCTTTATTGTGTTCGTATACACCTTACTAAGCAAGGTGTGACCAGAGACTTGTCTGCAGAAATGTTTAGGTGGGTGTTAATATAAATGTATATAAAGACTGGTCAAATCTGTCTCAGCATTGCCGTTTCAGGTGTCGCTACCCAAATAACATATGAACATCCCCGACAGCTCTGTAGCTCCGTCAGCATTTGATAAACATATGGTGGATGTGTTTAGAGTCCAAAATCGTGGAGATCAAGTAAGGGAAGAAAGTGGGAGATGTTTTGGACACATAAAGAGGAGAAATGGTAAATACACGAGTATATAGATGCTGGAGACAGAGCTGGTGGGCTGGAGACAAGCGACTATTCCCTTGTCTTCCCAGAGAAAAAGACATTCTCCACTCCAAATAGTTTCTGCTAAGTTGTCGCACGTCTGTCCAGCTTGTAATGTGAAAAGGAAAAGAAGAGGAGGAAAAGAAAATCAAATAAAGATTTGTCGGGTTCTCAACCCAAGTAGTTGGAGAAACCGACAGACCACACCCGAGCTCTCTGTTAAGTGTCTCTATAGTAAATAGTAGAGGAGTAAAATGGGAAGAATGTCAAGCTCAAACTGTTGAAAAGAACCATCATTTCAGAAGGACGTAAACTCACTTGCGGCAAATAGCCCGGCGGACACATCCAGCTCAGAGGAAAGTAAAGGATTTATGGTTTGAAGATGATTGATCATCTTAATGCAGACTTCCTCATCCTTTTGCGTCACAATGTAGACAAGGCAGCTAGCCTTATTTACTCTGGTGTGGTTCTCCTCCAGTATCGACTTCTTGTCCCGGTCATCCAAGACACCGTCAGTTACGAGGGCCTCCAAGAGCTCCGTCAGGGTTTCTTTAGACACTTTCTTAACAAAGTCACTCAACATGCTGACATTTCTTTCTACGAGAAGAAAAACAAACAAAAACTTTATTAAGACTTGTCCTTTTAAGGATGTGAGTCGACAAGGATTGAAAAGTATTCCAACATTTATTTAGAGCCACATGTGTAAAATGAACATGATTCCCTTTAAGTTGCCATTTGACGATGAATCTGATGAGGTGTTGTTACAGTTTGGTTGTTTTTATAACGAGGCTGTGAAGCTAATTTCCTCCATTTGACCATGAAAAATGTTTCAGAGCAAATGTGGACAGTTTGCACTGATTATGTGTTTTCCTTTGTTTGTCAAAGTGTCGTCAGTGTTCCTGTCCATCGTTATTGCATCTACAAAGTCCAAAGGTGCACATACAGCCGTGAGTTTCTGCTTGGCATAGGCAGAACCAACCAGGCTAGCAGCTAAGCCACACAAGCCAGCGATTCCCACCATCGTTTTGGCCAACGTACACTCCTTGGACAACAAATGACACTATGGCAGACTACAAACTGGACCGGCTGGGACTCAGCACCTCGCCCTGCAACTGGCTCCTGGACTTCCTGACCAGGAGACCACAGGCAGTATGGATCGCCAGCAACACATCCAGTACTGTTACTTGTGAACACGGGTGCGCCCCAAGGATGTCAGCAAAACACCTAAAGGAGTGATGTTAGCCACCATGTGGATCAGACTACAGGAGTGAGGTTAGCCACCATGTGAACCAGACTACAGGAGTGAGGTTAACCACCATGTGGACCAGAGTGAGGTTAGCTGCCATGTGGACAAGAATACAGGTATGAGGTCAGCCACCATGTGGACCAGACTAGAGGAGTGAGGTTAGCCACCATGTGGAACAGACTACAGGAGTGAGGTTAGCCACCATGTGGACCAGACTACAGGAGTGAGGTTAGCCACCATGTGGACCAAATTACAGGAGTGAGGTAAGCCGCCATGTGGACAAGACAGACTACAGGAGTGAGGTTAGCCACCATGTGGACCAGACTACAGGAGTGAGGTTAGCCACCATGTGGACAAGACGGACTACAGGAGTGAGGTTAGCCACCATGTGGACCAGACGGACTACAGGAGTGAGGTTAGCCACCATGTGGACCAGACGGACTACAGGAGTGAGGTTAGCCACCATGTAGACCAGACTACAGGAGTGAGGTTAGCCACCATGTGGACCAGACGGACTACATGAGTGAGGTTAGCCACCATGTGGACCAGACTACAGGAGTGAGCTTAGCCACCATGTGGACCAGATGGACTACAGGAGTGAGGTTAGCCACCATGTCGACCAGACGGACTAAGGGAGTGAGGTTAGCCACCATGTGGACCAGACTACAGGAGTGAGGTTAGCCACCATGTGGACCAGACTACATGAGTGAGGTTAGCCACCATGTGGACCAGACTACAGGAGTGAGGTTAGCCACCATGTGGACCAAACTACAGGAGTGAGGTTAGCCACCATGTAAACACACAACAATCTCTCTGAATGTGGACAAAAGAGATTGTTGTGGACTTCAGGAGAGCTCACTCCCAGCATGCTCCTGTTTCAATGGAGCAGCACCAAGTTCCTGGCTGTGCACGTCACCTCTCCTGGGACACCAACCCGACATCACTGGCCAAGACGTCTCAAGAGTGCCTCTACTTCCTCCTTAAACTGAGGCAAGCCAGAGCCCCATCATGAGCAGCTTCTTTTGAGGCTCCATCGGGAGCATCCTGACGGGAGGGAAACAGACCCATTTCACAGTTTTTGTGAAGTGAATCAATGCAACTGACCGGAACCATTTACCTGTTGCACCAGCTGGAGAGAATGGATCGTCCTGGATAACATGTTTTTCTGTTGGGGGTCAATGAAACAAGTTATCATCAGTTATTGTTTAAACAGGATAAAATCTTCATAGTAAGATGGTTTTTGTGTTTTTCCTTCTCTACAACAGACCTTTATCACTTTGTAACTTCTTTAAAACCATCTCGGCCACCTCTCTGGTCTTTGAGGAGAATCTTTCACTCATCAGATCTACTGTGTCCAATCTGTCCGCATGCTCCAGACGACACAGTGGGATCGGTTTGAAACCATCCTTTGATTCATCTGCATTCACCAGGTACCACTGGAATAACTTCAGCCCCCTGGAGTCCAAATTCTCCAAAGTGCCCTTCAACCACCTCTTTACCTCCTTTTAAAGAAAGAAATGATCATAAATGTATTCTTAAAATCTGAATTCTTGACAGAGAATCAGATGGACTTGAAAGAAACTCCCGCCAACCCAGTAAAACGAAAGATGAGTCTGGCAGTCAGCTGGACCATTGACCCTGTTGCATCCAGTCTGGTAATAATGGGCTTCCGATCATCTACATCGATGTCATATCACAACACAACAACTTTTGTGCCAACTGACACGCATGATGAAGACGCTCCTGAAAACTACTGACATAATCTAGCACATTGTGCTCAGTGTGAGATGTTTCCGTCCACCATTTTCCCTTGAGAAGCTGAAGAGGACAAGCCACCGCACCACCAAAGACTAAAGCTGCAGGACTAAATCCCAGAGTCCCCCAGATCCCAGATCCCAAACTTCTCTGATGATTTCAGTGAACTGCTGTCTGTGCTCTGTGTTGATTTAACCGTGTAATCATTGTTGCTGATTTTAACATCCATGTGAACAATCCTCAGGACATGTGGACAATCCTCAGGACATGTGGACAACCCTCAGGACATGTGGACAACCCTCAATACATGTGGACAACCCTCAATACATGTGGACAAACCTCAGGACATGTGGAAAACCCTCAGGACATGTGGACAACCCTCAATACATGTGGACAACCCTCAGGACATGTGGACAGTCCTCAGGACATGTGGACAACCCTCAGGACAACCCTCAGGACATGTGGACAAAAAAAGACATGTGGACAACCCTCAGGATATGTGGGCAACCCTCAGGACAACCCTCAGGACATGTGGACAAAAAAAGACATGTGGACAACCCTTAGGACATGTGGACAGTCCTCAGGACTACCCTCAGGACAAAGGGACTAAAGACCTGGGCAACACTGGACAACTTTGGTCCGATGCTGCATGTAACAGAGAGCAAACACAATAGGGGGCGGAGCTAGACCTGCTGGCTCTGACGGTCTGAGCATCTCAAAGGTTAGTGTGTCTGATGTGGGCATGTCTGAAACAAACAGATCCCACACCACCAGGGATCCTAGATCTTTTCTATTTCCACATTAGAACAAGGCTTGCTGCAGCCAGGTGTCTTTGCAACACCGTTCTTTTCAAGTTCGCACTGCAACGGCAGAGACCAACACTAATTTAGTGCAGTAGCCATGCACTCAAAGGCACCAAAATAAGAGTCAACGTCTGACTGAAACGAAGGAACTAACGTGGTGTGTTTACTGACGTCAACGTGTGTGCTTTGAGGTGACGTAGCTATGGACACGGGTCAACGCTTTTCAAGAGCTATGATCCGGAGATGCATCGCTTGCACTAACAGCTCTTTGTTGCACATCTCCACCTCCTGAATATGAAAGGATTAAGCGGAGATCTTCAGGGGGGACAGACCTGGTTTAGGTTCAGAAACTGGATCAAAGTCCACACTGGATCACTGAAAACTTGAGCAACCTCTGCTACCTTCGTATCCGCCCCGTCTACGGCACTAGACATTTCTAACAGCCTCTCAGACATTAGCTGCTCTACTTCAGCTTTGTCAAAGTGTTTGTCCGGTTCTTCCTCTACAGACTACGATTCCTTTCTCACTTCTGGAGCCTCTGGTGGTCAATTTAGGAATTGCAAAAGTTGGCCCTTCTGCGTTAGCATCGACTGATGGGTCTGTTGGATTAGTGATGTATTCGTTGTCTGTAACATGATTTTCTCTGAAAGAGAGAGATTTCTGCTTCCATCAGATGAAGAAGCTGAAGAACAAGGAACTCTTGAGTTTCTCATTCAGGAACAAAGGAGATTGTGATTTAAGACTGAAAGCAGTTTGACTTACAATATAGTCGTCACTTCCGGAGGTCATGACTTCCGTGAAGTCATCCTGGTCCTCAGACGTCACATCGTCATGTGTTTGAGGCTGAATGCTGCAGAAAAAGAGAGAATAGAGGATTGGTTGTCACAGTTAGTGTTTGTTGAGGACCCAAACGCAGGAGGCAGGAGTTGCAAAAGAACAGATTCATTTAGAAAAAACAAGAACCAAAAACGCTGCAGAGCAGGATTAACAAAACAGGAGAGCAAAAACCATAAACCTGACAGGACACACGGAGGGAGCAAACAGTACGGACCGACATGAGGCAGGGAAAAACAAGACCAGATATACCCAGGAGATAACGAGACACAGGTGCGAACAATCGGGGCAGATGGGCAACAGGAGGGGCAGAACTGAAAACACAAACTGGGGGAAATGTCAAACCCTGACATTGGTCTGCAGATGCCAGACTGTCCCTCTGTCACTAAAAGTTTTGACCAGAATGAGCAACGGAGGGCAGCCATGGTGAGGCGAAACCTCCCTGGAGTCCCCGAGGGATATGGTTGAACACATTCTCCAGGTTAGGTGAACTCCCCTCCAGATCTGGGGCCTCATTTAAAATGGACTGCGTAGGAGTCATACTAAAAGTGCACGTACGCTCAAAAGCCGAAAATGCCGAGCGCAAAAAAAAATCCGGATCAATAAAACCATGTGCACGCAGATTTGCACGCAACGTTCCTTTATGAATCACAGTCCAGCTGGAAGGCTGCGTAGCTGAATCCCCGCCCTGTACACGCCCATAAATGCATATGGATGAGCCTACTGAGCATGCGCAGTGGCTTCCTGCAGCCTGTTTGTGCGTCAGAATGAATTAGAAGCTAGAAGTAGCAGCCACCGTGACACTGACTTTCGCGGAGACAGAGATGTTGTAGATGATGTGGAGGACAGGAAAACCACATTATTTGGTGGTCACAGTAAAAGTTAGAATAAGTATATAAATAGTATACAATAAAATAAAGCGAGTGAGTGGCAGCACGCCGTTGCTGCGCTAAACGCCGTGAGTTCCCCGGCGCAACAGGGGGGACACGTCCCCCCGTCTTTTCAAAATCATGTTTTTCTTTCCCTTACTTTTTACAGTTTAAAAACTAACGGTAGGCTCAGCCTTAAATTGCAAATTATCAAGACACTGTATGAAAGCGATACGAAAACGGCCCTGCAGCCCCGCTCCCCCTCCTCCCCCCCGTCTCCCCTCAGAGCTGCTCAGGGCGGGTTTATGGTTCTGCGTCACCGACGCAGAGCCTACGGCGTAGGTGCGCGTCCCCGCGTACCCTACGCCGTAGGCTCTGCGTCGTTTTAACGCGGGACCGTAATTTAGGCACCATATAGCCTACAAGCAGCACCTAAAGGTTTCACGCGCGCGCAAAACTCATATATATGAAAAAAAATCTGAGTCCCTTTAGGGGCTCCGTGGGGCTCCCTAAACGCAGCCCCTCATTTGTTCTGTCCTAAAGCGGTGCAGAGGAGGCTGCAGCTCCAGCAGCACCAGAGTCCTGACTGACAGCTTCACACACAGAGGGACACGATCAGCGCTATTTTATTGTATTTTATTATTTTATTATTTTAAGCCTGACATATGTTGTGATATGTGATGACATTATTAAGAGTATGATATGAATCTGGCTTCATTTCACCACCTCACAGCCTGCGTCGCCAGTTCCCCGTGTCTTAAGTAAATTCTTACGAGAGGGTCAGGGTTGCCGTAAAGATAAGCAGATTTTTCGGTTAGTTTTTTCTTTTTAGATCCGAGGATTTGCGTAGAAGGCGGCTTCCGCAACTTTCAGGCGCTTTTTCTGCGCAAGCAAGCTTTATAGATGAGGCCCCTGGTCTGGTGCTTGTTCATGCTAGCAATCCTCGTCACTCCCAAAGACAGCCTAACCTAAGATCATCAGGGACTGGTCTGCTAACTGTTCCTAGGACCAAAACCAAGCATGGCCAAGCCGCTTTCTGCTACTACGCCACTTATAGCTGGAATAAGCTCCCGGAATACCTTAGATCTGCCCCAACTTTGCCTATTTTTAAAACTAAGCTAAAGACCCTTATGTTTACTTCTGCTTTTAACTGCTGCTAAACCGCAGCACTTTTTATCGATTTTCAGCTTTTATTTCTTACTTCTATTTAAATTTTTAACTTTATTTTTTTAATCCAACTGTTAATGTTTTTATTGTGTTCTGTATGATGTTGATTGCAATTAATTGTTGATTGTATTGGAACGTTTTTATGTAAAGCACTTTGAGCTGCTGTGTGCACGAATTGTGCTATACAAATAAATCTGACTTGACTTGACTTAACCTCTTCCTCATCTCCTCCTGCTCCACCTCCTCTTCCTCATCTCCTCCTCCTCCACCTCCTCTTTCTGATCCTCTCCTCCTCCATATCCTTCTCTTGGTCTCCTGCTGTCTCCAACCATGGAGGAGGTCTGTCTTCTCTGTCTGTAAACATTCCCTTTCCTCTCGCTGCTACTCCTCTATCCATAAGTCCAGTCCTCCTGGTCCACTAGACATGGATTACTCTTCTATCCATAAGTCCAGTCCTCCTGGGGTCCGTTTCACAAAGCAGGGGCCCGTTTCACAAAGCAGGTTTAGTGAGAACTCTGAGTCTGTTAACCCTGAAATGAGGGAAACTCTGAGTTTTCCGTTTCACAAAGGGAGGTAACTCAAACCAGAGAAAGAGAGGTAACTCTAGCCTGTTCCACAAAGAGAGGTAACTTAAGCTCTCGGTCAGTTACCGTAGTAACAGACGCTCTGAACCTAACCTGGTCGGGACCAGGTTTATTTCAGCGAACCTGGAGTTTCTCTAAGTCTCCTCCCTCAGTGGCGTCAATTCAGCCAATGGGTCTTTACGCAATACGCATCTGTTTTCTGCACCACGGACAGCAAGCGGCAGAGTTAGAGAGCAGAAAAGGCTTATCTAACAAACGCAATTTAACTCGTTCACTTTATTCACTATGTCAGTGCAACAATATCACAGGGACATCAGATTTTAACTTCAAACCGTTAAAGTCCAAATGCAAAAAGGAGAGGGAGAGTAAAAAAAAGTGAAATATTTCCCTTAAACAGATGTATAAGAGGATTTATATCTTACTTTGAGATGAACTTGCATAATTAATCCATCAGTGGCTAACAGCCTCGTTAATATATTCTGGACCCATCACTTGCCTTCTTTCTTTTTTTTTTATTGCGTGGTTGTCTGCTTCCTTTTCATTTTTGTAAGTTAGTAACACTGCAGAGCGCACTTTTTTTTTAACTTTATTTAAAACTTTATTTAAAAGTTCCAATTACAGTCAGAACATTGACCGTGGACAGTCAGGCATCAAGGAATTAAATAAACAAATACAGTATGAGACATAAAGTGGATGAAGTGCATAAGTCATTACATAAGTAACATAAATATAATAAAATAAATCAATTTAAATAAAAAGAAAGAAAATGGCAGGACATATATTATATCTGCAGAGCCCACTAAAAACGAGATTGATAGCGACCACTGTCGTCAGGGACGCTGGGACATTTCAAGATATGAGGGGGGGGTACAAGTGTTGGGATAGATAATACCTACTGAAATCCATCATGTTGTTCTGATATTCCATTTGTAGTTATTTTATATGTATGAAGTAATAGAATACATTAATACAAATAGATACAGAGTAATTCCATAAATGTATTTAAAAAAAAACATTTACATTCTCCCCTGAAGCCGAGGTGTGGCAGCTGCCGTACCCAATTGACGGCCCTGATCTAAATGACAATAACATTTCATTTTTTTTCCCAAAATATGCTCATACTCGCCATATGCACGTATTAACACTTCTAACTCCAGTGGCGTGAAGTATGTGGATCTTGAGATGCAAACTAATGTTTCCTCAAAGGGATTTTGTAAATTGAAAAGATAAATAAAGTTAAAAAGAAAAAAAAGAAAATGTATTGTGCTCTTTTGTTGTCGCCGGTTGCCATGGTGAATCCTTGTATCAGCGCTCTACTGATGATGGCTTTTGATTTCCCTCACGCTCGCGCTTAACTCCAGGTGAAACTACTTAGAGTTGAGTAAATTACATCAAATCCGCTGTTCTGGAACCGAAAACCCAGAGTTTCCGATCTCAGAGTAGATCAACTAAGAGTTCAGGATTAGACTCAGAGTTTGTTGAACCTGCTTTGTGAAACGGACCCCTGGTCCACTAGACATGGATTACTCTTCTATCCATAAATCCAGTCCTCCTGGTCCACTAGACATGGATAACTCCTTTATCCATAAGTCCAGTCCTCCTGGTCCACTAGACATGGATAACTCCTTTATCCATAAGTCCAGTCCTCCTGGTCCCCTATACATGGATTACTCTTCTATTCATAAGTCCAGTCCTCCTGGTCCCCTATACATGGATTACTCTTCTATTCATAAGTCCAGTCCTCCTGGTCCCCTAGACATGGATTACTCTTCTATCCATAAATCCAGTCCTCCTGGGGTCCGTTTCACAAAGCAGGTTTAGTGAAAACTCAGAGTCTGTTAACCCTGAAATGAGGGAAACTCTGAGTTTTCCGTTTCACAAAGGGAGGTAACTCAAACCAGAGAGAGAGAGGTAACTCTAGCCTGTTTCACAAAGAGAGGTAACTTAAGCTCTCGGTCAGTTACCGTAGGAACAGACGCTCTGAATCTAACCTGGTCGGGACCAGGTTTATTTCAGCGAACCTGGAGTTTCTCTCCGTCTCCTCCCTCAGTGGCGTCAATTCAGCCAATGGGTCTTTACGCAATACGCATCTGTTTTCTGCACCACGGACAGCAAGCGGCAGAGTTAGAGAGCAGAAAAGGCTTATCTAACAAACGCAATTTAACTCGTTCACTTTATTCACTATGTCAGTGCAACAATATCACAGGGACATCAGATTTTAACTTCAAACAGTTAAAGTCCAAATGCAAAAAGGAGAGGGAGAGTAAAAAAAAAGTCAAATATTTCCCTTAAACAGATGTATAAGAGGATTTATATCTTACTTTGAGATGAACTTGCATAATTAATCCATCAGTGGCTAACAGCCTCGTTAATATATTCTGGACCCATCACTTGCCTTCTTTCTTTTTTTTTATTGTGTGGTTGTCTGCTTCCTTTTCATTTTTGTAAGTTAGTAACACTGCAGAGCTAAAAACCAGATTGATAGCGACCACTGTCGTCAGGGACGCTGGGACATTTCAAGATATGAGGGCGGTATACAAGTGTTGGGAAAGATAATACCTACTGAAATCCATCATGTTGTTCTGATATGCATTTGTAATTATTTTATATGTATGAATTAATAGAATAAATCAATACAAATAGATGCAGAGTAATTCCATAAATGTATTAAAAAAAAAACATTTACATTCTCCCCTGAAGCCGAGGTGTGGCAGCTGCCGTACCCAATTGACGGCCCTGATCTAAATGACAATAACATTTCATTTTTTTTCCCAAAATATGCTTATACTCGCCATATGCACGTATTAACACTTCTAACTCCAGTGGCGTGAAGTATGTGGATCTTGAGATGCAAACTAATGTTTCCTCAAAGGGATTTTGTAAATTGAAAAGATAAATAAAGTTAAAAAGAAAAAAAAAAATGTATGTCGCTCTTTTGTGTCGCCGGTTGCCATGGTGAATCCTTGTATCAGCGCTCTACTGATGATGGCTTTTGATTTCCCTCACGCTCGAGCTTAACTCCAGGTGAAACTAATTAGAGTTGAGTAAATTACCTCAAATCCGCTGTTCTGGAACCGAAAACTCAGAGTTTCAGATCTCAGAGTAGATCAACTAAGAGTTCAGGATTAGACTCAGAGTTTGTTGAACCTGCTTTGTGAAACGGACCCCTGGTCCACTAGACATGGATAACTCCTTTATCCATAACTCCAGTCCTCCTGGTCCCCTAGACACAGATTACTCTTCTATCCATAAGTCCAGTCCTCCTGGTCCACTAGACACAGATTACTCTTCTATCCATAAGTCCAGTCCTCCTGGTCCACTAGACATGGATTACTCTTCTCTCCATAAGTCCAGTCCTCCTGGTTCACTAGACATGGATCTGTGAATTCCTTCGGTGATCAGCTGCTTTTTGGTACCAACAAGCGTGTCCTGATTACAAAGAGCCTCTTTTTTTAGATTTGAGTTTGTTGGTTCGTGTGTTGTTCTGGGTGACGACTTACTTGTGATCAGAGAAAGGACGTTGTTCAGGGTTGGGATCAGGAGCAGATCTCAGTCCAGGTCCTGCTTCAGATTTAGGTTTTGGTTTGGGTTCAAGTCCTGGTTACGATTCAGAAAAAAAAGCAAATAAAGATTTGTCGGGTTCTCAACCCAAGTAGTTGGAGAAACTGACTGACCGGACCAGAGCTCTCCGTTAAGTGTCTCTATAGTAAATAGTAAAGGGGTAAAATGAGAAGAATGTCATGCTCAAACTGTTGAAAAGAACCATAATTTCAGAAGGACGTGAACTCACCTGCAGCAGATGGACCGCCGGACACATCCAGCTCAGAGGAAAGTGAGGGATTTATGGTTTGAAGATGATTGATCATCTTATTGCAGACTTCCTCATCCTTTTGCATCACAATGTCGACAAGGCAGCTGGCCTTATTTACTCTGGTGTGGTTCTCCTCCAGTATCGACTTCTTGTCCCGCTCATCCAAGACACCGTCAGTTAAGAGGGCCTCCAAGAGCTCCGTCAGGGTTTGTATAGACACTTTCTTAACAAAGTCACTCATCATCCTGACAGTTCTCTCTACGAGAAGAAAAACAAACAAAAACTTTTTTAAGACTTGTCCTTTTAAGGATGTGAGTCGACAAGGATTGAGACGTATTCCAACATTTATTTAGAGCCACATGTGTAAAATGAACATGATTCCCTTTTAGTTGCCTTTTGACAATGAATCTGACAAGGCGTTGTTACAGTGCAGTTGTTTTTATAACGAGGCTGTGAAGCTAATTTCCTTCTTTTGACCATGAAAAATGTTTCGGAACAAATGTGGACAGTTCGCACTGATTATGTGTTTTCCTTTGTTTGTCAAAGTGTCGTCAGTGATCCTGTCCATCATTATTGCATCTACAAAGTCCAAAGGTGCACATACTGCCGTGAGTTTCTGCTTGGCATAGGCAGAACCAACCAGGCTAGCAGCCAAGCCACACAAGCCAGCGATTCCCACCACCGTTTTGGCCAACGTACACTCACTTGGACAACAAATGACACTACGTCAGACTACAAATTGGACCAGTTGGGACTCAGCAGATCGCAGACAGACTACAGGAGTGAGGTTAGCCACCATGTGGACCAGACAGACTACAGGAGTGAGGTTAGCCACCATGTGGACTAGACGGACTACAGTAGTGAGGTTAGCAACCATGTGGACTAGACGGACTACAGGAGTGAGGTTAGCCACCATGTGGACCAGACTACAGGAGTGAGGTTAGCCACCATGTGGATGACATGGACTACAGGAGTGAAGTTAGCCACCATGTAGACCAGACAGACTACAGGAGTGAGGTTAGCCACCATGTGGACCAGACTACAGGAGTGAGGTTAGCAACCATGTGGACCAGACTACAGGAGTGAGGTTAGCCACCATGTAGACCAGACGGACTACAGGAGTGAGGTTAGCCACCATGTAGACCAGACGGACTACAGGAGTGAGGTTAGCCACCATGTGGACCAGATGGACTACAGGAGTGAGGTTAGCCACCATGTGGACCAGACAGACTACAGGAGTGAGGTTAGCCACCATGTGGACCAGACTACAGGAGTGAGGTTAGCCACCATGTGGACCAGACTACAGGAGTGAGGTTAGCCACCATGTGGACCAGACTACAGGAGTGAGGTTAGCCACCATGTAGACACACAACAGTCTCTCTAAATGTGGACAAAATAGATTGTTGTGGACTTCAGGAGAGCTCACTCCCAGCATGCTCTTGTTTCTATCAATGATGCAGCACTAAGTTCCTGGGTGTGCATGTCACCTCTCTTGGGATATCAACGCGGCATCACTGGCCAAGAAGGCTCAAGATCGCCTCTACTTCCTCCTGAAAATGAAGAAAGCCAGAGCCCCATCAGGAGCAGCTTCTACACAGGCTCCATCGAGAGCATCCTGACTGGAGGGAAACACACCCATTTCACAGTTTTTGTGAAATGAATCAATGCGACTGACAGGGAACATTTACCTGTTGCACCAGCTGGAAAGACTGGATCGTCCTGGAAAACAAGTTCCGGCAAGGATTTTTCTGCTGGAGGTCAATGAAACATGTTATTATCAGTTATTGTTTAAACAGGACAAAATCTTTATAGTAAGATGTTTTTTGTGTGTTTCCTTCTCTACAACACACCTTTATTACTTTGTAACTTCTTTAAAACCGTCTCGGCCACCTCTCTGGTCTTTGAGGAGAATCTCTGACTCATCAGATCTATTGTGTCCAATCTGTTCGCATGCTCCAGACGACACAGTGGGATCGGGTTGAAACCATCCTTTGATTCATCTGCGTTCACCAGGTACCACTGGAATTCCTTCAGCCCCCTGGAGTCCAAATTCTCCAAAGTGCCCTTCAACCACCTCTTTACCTCCTTTAAAGAAAGAAATGATCATAAATGTATTCTTAAAATCTGAATTCTTGACAGAGAATCAGATGGACTTGAAACAAACTCAGGACATCCAGAAATCTGAAAAAGGGTTACAGAGCAGCGTTTCCTAACGTGCAAGACTGAAAGCCTGCGATTGGTACTCTTTTGGTCTTTTGGTAGTGTTGTTTGTTTTGTTTTTTATTTTGGATCCCCATTAGCGGACGCAAAACGCCAACTAGTCTTCCTGGGGTCCATGAAAATTAAAATACATTCATATAAAAGCACAATTATACATATATATATATACTTCCTATAGTACTTTACATTTTAAATGTATGAATACAAAACTTAATACATAAGTAGATGGTGGATCAACACTGTCCAAGTCACCCGAATGTGTGATCCATCGTCTCATCAGAACACCAATCTCCTATAGACTTCAGATCGTTTGACCTAATAACCCGCGTATCCGCAGCAGGAAACAGACTACTGTACTGAGCCCCCAGTTCACATTATGTCTAGTGTGGGAGTCCCAAACGACATAACGTGAGAAGGCCCCGTGTCCCTCAGTCCTCAAAACAACCAGAAAACATCCAATTGACAAGTTTCAGGGTGGACCAAGCACAAAACAACAACACAGAACTAACTCCAACGTAGTTACCTCCCTAACTATGGTAAACGAGGGGAAACTAGGATCCGCATACCGCAGCTATCCCTGGTCAGACGTTAAGACTGGCTGCAGTCTGGTGATCCACCAGGAGCAGCCAGCTTAGCCTGCAGCCTTCAACCACCTTCCTCCACATAACGTGGACGTGTTCCAGGAGGTTTCCAGGAGGTTTCCAGGAGGTTTGCAAGAGGTTTCCAGGAGGTTTCCAGTCTTGCTCCTTCTACCTGTTTGCAGAAACCCTGTCGGTGACGTCAAAGCGTTTGTCCGGTTCTTCCTCTACAGACTACGAGACTGCCTCACTTCTGGAGCCTCTGGTGGTCAATTTAGGAATTGCAAAAGTTGGCCCTTCTGCGTTAGCATCGACTGACAAGTCTGTTGGAATGATGACGTAATCTTTGTCTGTAACATGATTTTCTCTGAAAGAGAGAGATCTCTACTTCCATCAGCTGATGAAGCTGAAGAACAAGGAACTCTTGAGTTTCTCATTCAGGAACAAAGGAGGTTGTGATTTAAGACTGGAAGCAGTTTGACTTACAATATAGTCGTCACTCCCGGAGGTCATCACTTCCCTGAAGTCATTCTGGTAATCAGACGTCACATCGTCACGTGTTTGAAGCTGAATGCTGCAGAAATGGAGAGAAAAGAGGATTGGTCTGCAGATGCAGGACTGTGATTGGTTGACAATTGCAAGTAACAGCTTCTGAAGTCTTGTTGTGAAGCGATAACACTATGTACAAACGGCTGCTTCAGTCATCCACTCAAACGCGTCAGTTAAGGTTTGTGTTATTCACCTTGAACTCTACATCACAGATGATCTCTGCTGCACCTTAATTATTTTATGCAAGTTCTGTCTCTTCCTCTATTGTTTGTGTTCTGAACAAATTGTTCCAAACTTCTGAAGTGGATTATTTTTGAATAATTAACTCTGTTCTGAGCCTCATATTTCACGCATCATTTGCATCTCTGCCGACACCGCAGCGATCCGCAGTTTGTTTGTTCATGTGTTGTTCTGGGTGACGACTTACTTGTAATCAGAGAAAGGACGTCGTTCAGGGTTGCGATCAGGAGCAGATCCAGGCTCAAACTCGGGTCCAGTTCCAGGTCCTGGTCCTGGTCCTGGTCTTGGTTCAGTTTCTGTTCCAGGTCCAGGTCCAGGTCCAGGTCCAGGTCCTGGTCCTGGTCCAGGTGCTGGTCCTGGTGCAGATACAGGTTCAGATTCTGGAGAGTCGGCTCTCTTGCTGCTGGAAAACACAAACAAAGAGCACATGAATTAATGAGTCTTTAATAACTGAACCAGCACTCTCTTTGTGGCACAACATAAATGGTGCCCCGTATGAGGGTTTAATATACCACGCGCCTCTGGTCATCCCACTGCTGCTTCCACCTGCCTGGACCTGCCAGGTCCAGGTCCAGGTCCTGATCCAGGTCCTGGTCCAGGTTTCTTCCCTCTTAAAGGGGAGGTTTTCTTGTCACTGTTTGGCTTAAGGTTTTTCTCCCACTAGGGGAGTTTTTACCTGTCATTGTTTATGTAATAATTGCTCGGGGGTTTATGTTCATGTTCTGGAAGGATCCTAGAGACACCGCTGTTGTATTAGACGCTATAAAATAAAATTGAATTGAATTGAATTGAATTGAATTATAACTATCCCTCTCAACATATAATATATATGACATAAATATCCACATAAATATCTAAACATATCTTAAGCAAGTATAATATACCATTTTTCCCTATTTTATACTTGACAATGTTCCTGTGAAGGAGCGTCTCTGCAGCCCAGATGTTGAACTGTTGATCATCCAAGAGTTGATTCAGCTCAGAGTCCTAGAATGTTTTATTTCCTTCAAAACTGATCAAGAGTTGTTAAAGTGGAACTGAAAGGTGATTTCCTGGTTGCAGAAGGAAACTGAAACATACCAGTGAGTGCAGCACCAGGACACGCATGCTGAGATGGAACAGCAGGACTCTCCGCTGGATTCAGGTCCAGGTCCAGAACAACCTTCTGTAGGCCGGAGTTCTGCTCTGGAACACAGTCATGGAAAACCTGAGTCTACAGGAAGTTCAGGTCCAGGGGCCTCATTTATAAAAGAGTGCGTAGGATTCATACTAAAAGTGCACGTAAACCCAAAAGCCAAAAATGGCGGGCGCAAAGAAAAATCAGGACTTATAAAACCGTTTGCAGACTTATAATATAATAGCGCTGATCGTGTCCCTCTGTGTTTGAAGATCAACGTCAGTCAGGACTCTGGTCCTGCTGCTGCTGCAGCCGCAGTGCAGGACACGCCGGGAACCTCCTCACAC